>NW_026900792.1:0-2256 GCF_033783945.1 Neopsephotus bourkii | reverse complement strand
ATTCAAAACCCGCTTGGACACGTTCCTGTGTAACCTTATCTAGGTGTTCCTGCTCCGGCAGGGGGATTGGACTAGATGATCTTTTGAGGTCCCTTCCAATCTCTATCATACTGTGATCCTTGGTGACTTCAACACCTGAGTAGGTAAGAACTCTGAAGCCTGGAAAGGAGTACTAAGCAAGCACGGTGTTGGCAGCTGCAATGATAACGGACACCTCTTGCTAGAGTTTTGTGCAGAGCAGTGGCTTATCGTCAATACTATTTTCCAGCGGAAGGACAGCCTGAAGAAAACCTGGATGCATCCTCGATCTAAACACTGGCACCTTACTGACTATGTCTTTGTGCACCAGAGAAATGTTTGCGATGTCTGTCACACCTGAGTGATGCCTAGTGCATAATGTCAGACAGACCACCCCCTTGTGCATTGCAAACTTAACTTCCAGTTTAAGCCCAAACCTAAGAGGGGTGGCATTCCGAGGAGGAGGCTCAAAGTTAATAATCTTCAAATAGCTGCAGTGAGAGACAGCTTTCAGGCTAACCTTCAAACTAGGCTTGAAGACCATCTTATAGACTCTTCTCTTGAAGCGCTTTGGCAACATATTAAAAATAGCATCCTGCAGTCCTCCAAACAATCCTTTGGATTCTCCTTAAAGAAAAGCAAAGACTGGTTTGATGATAACAATCAGGAGGTCCAGGAACTGATGGTAAAGAAGAGATCTGCCCATAAAGCACACCTTACTCAGCCATTTTGCCATGTAAGAAAAGCAGCCTTTCATCTTGCTTGCACTAAACTCCAACATAAACTTCAAAACGTCCAGGACAAGTGGTGGATCAACCTAGCAGAAAAGACTCAACTATGTGCAGATTTGGGTGACCACAGAGGTTTCTGTGAGGCTCTGAAAGCAGTGTATGGACCCACATACTACATACATAGCCCCTTAGTGAAGATGGTCAAACACTTCTTACAGTTAAAATCTCCATCCTGAATCGTTGGTCTGAACATTTTCAAACACTCGTTAGTGGTAACCATGTAGTCCAAGATACAGGAATCCAACACCTTTTACAACATCCAGTGAAAAATTAATTGGATATAACACCTTTCATGGAAGAAACTCTTAAAGCTATGCAGCAGGTGAAAACTGGAAAGGCAGCTGGGGTCGACGGAATCCCACCCAAAATCTGGAAGCATGAGGCCAACCACTTCATGTTAAATTTCACGAGCTAGTTGGGAACAAGGTAAACTACCATCAGATTTTCGTGATGCAATCATCATCACCCTGTATAAAAAAAACAGGTGTGAAGTCAGACTGCTCAAGCTACTGAGGTATAACTGTGCTCTCCATTGCTGGAAAAATCTGTGCAAGAATACTATTGAACAGATTAGTACCCACTATTGCAGAAGAACTTCTACCTGAAAGTCAGTGTGGTTTCAGAGCTAATAGAAGTACCACAGACATGGTATTTGTTCTCAGACAACTGCAAGGGAAGCGTAGAGAACAGAATAAGGGGCTCTATGTAACTTCCGTTGACCTCACCAAAGCTTTTGACACTGTGAGCAGAAAAGGCCTGTGGTTGATATTGAAGCAATTAGGTTGTCCCCCCAGGTTCCTCATAATGATTATTCCGTTACATGAGGATCAGCGCAGCCAAGTCAGATATGGCGATGCACTATCTAGGCCTTCCCAATAACCAATGGTGTGAAACAAGGTTGCATTCTCGCACCAGCTTTATTCACAATCTTCTTCAGCATGATGCCCCAAAGGGCTATGGTAGACCTCGATGAACAAAGTGACATTTACACTTGATATCGTACTTATGGGAGCCTATTCAGTCTAAGGTGACTGAAGGCCCACACTAAGATCCTAAATCACTTTGTCCGTGAACTGCTTTTTGCTGACGATGCTGCCATTGTTGCCCACACAGAAGCAACTCTGCAGTGCTTAACATCTTGCTTTCCGGAGGTGGCTGACATTTTTGGGCTGAAAGTCAGCTTGAAGAAGACAGCAGTTCTCTACCAACCTGCACAACAAGAAGATTACCATCATCCCCACATTACCGTTGGTGAGTCAGAACTTAACTCAGCTGATCGGAGCTAGCCCAGCTAGAGCTGCAGCCGGGAGACTTCAGCGACCGCGAGGTTCAACCGAGATTAGGAAAGTCAGAGGGGATAGTTCAGAGGCATGGCAATTCCCGACATTTCCTGATTCCTGAAGCCCCAGCAGCCCTGGCGAGAGAACGGCTGACGTGGTGGGGGACA
>NW_026900791.1:0-2231 GCF_033783945.1 Neopsephotus bourkii | reverse complement strand
AGTGCAATGAGCAATTGAGTGCAATTCAGTGCAATGAGCCTCTGCCTCACTATGCTAATTGCTACTGTTCTCCAGTTGATTTCCTCAAAAATACCCGAGGAACCTGCTGAGGGAAAAAATAAAAATCAAAGAGCACAGTGACAATGGGGTATAAAACATGGGGCTGCAGAAGGAGAGGGCAGGAAATTTGTCACTACGTGGTCATCCACGTACCTGGTTGTAAAATGTGATTCCTTTCTATAAGCAATGGAGCAGTCTAGCACAGACCAAGCAGAAAACTGAAAGCTTTGCCTATGTGGGGATGGGCTTAAAAACCTGATAAGGGATTTATCATTACTTTAACCACTGTAAGTAATGTAATAGCAAAAAAGTTTTCTCCCTTCTTCTCTTTTTAGACTTCTTTGCAATTGCATTTGTTTCAGTTTCCTTGTGAGACGGGGGGGGGGGGGGGCGCAAAATTACAAGATGCCATATAGAAATCTTTACAACTAGTAATCTCTTGGATTCTGTTCCCTTCTATTCTCTTCCCCATATTCAGTCGTACTCTTGCCTTCTCTTCCATTCGATTGATTGTCTCAGAACCTCTGCTCTTGTATTCACTCTCATTCTGCAGGAAGGTGGGAGGGAAAAAGGAGACAGGGAAGCAAGGAGGGAGGGGAAAAAAGGAATCCCATTTTTTTGCCCTCTTCTTACCGGTTTTAAGCTATTTTTGGCTATTTTAAACCCATCTTCCCTATTTCTAACGCATGTAAAGCTTTTTTTTTGGCTATTTCTGAACAATTCATGGCCATTTTCGTCCCTTTTTTGCCCGATTCTAACCCGTTTTAAGCCATTTTTTCTCCTTTCTACCCACTTTTTACCTATTTTAATCCATAATGGGCCATTTCTATTCCATTTTTGACCATTTGTAATTTGTTTTAAATCATTTTTGCCCGTTTCTCATGTCATTTTAGGTATGGGACGCTCAGAAAAAGAGTTAGTAAAAGAGACTAAAAAGCAGGGACAGCTGAAAAAAAACTCCAAATCCATACAAACGCATAAAGAGAATAAAGAGCGCAAGAGCAGAATGTGATTGTAAACTGCTGCAACGCAAGCACAGAGGGATAAAAGTGAACAAGCCTGAAAGAATCTCTAATAAAAGTTCCCTTAGCAACTTAGCCCAGCCCCGGTATTGCAAAGTCTTCAGGTCCCCAGTCGGCAGTTGATGTCCCCGGGGGATGTAAAGTGGGCTGGGAGCGGCCGCTGCTCTCAGCCCTTCGCCTCCTGGGTACCGAAAAGTGACCGTGTGCTGCCACCACGTGTCCAGAGGTGGGTACTGCAGGTGCTGTAGGTATGGGGGGGGGGGGCATGGCGTGGCGCGGGGCACGGTTCGCTGCTGCCATCGTGAGTCTAAATTCGGTACTGCAGGCAGCGGAGATGGGGCGGGGCAAACGACTGGCTCAGTGCAACGTTAGCTGCTGCCATCCTCTTGCCGAAAGCCGGTACTGCAGGAGGCGGAGCGGCAGTGGCACCGGAAAAAGCTTGCATGCAACCCGCGGACCCCGTTGGCTGAGGCGCCCGTCAATCACCTTGAGCACCGCCCCTCTCCCGGTCTCTTCTGAACACGCCCCGCTCCGCCCCCATTAGCTGAGACGAACGTCAATCACCCGCAGCACCGCCCCTTTTCCGGTTTCTTCTGACCATGCCCCGCCGCCATTGGCTGGTTCGCCCGTCAATCACCCTGAGCACCGCCTTTTTTTTTTTTTTCAGTCTCCTCTGACCACGCCCCGCTCCGCCCCCATTGGCTGAGACGCCCGTCAATCACTCCGAGCACCGCCCCTTTTCATGTCTCCTCTGACCACGCCCCGCTCCGGCCCCATTGGCTGAGGCGCCCGTCAATCACCCCGAGCACCGCCCTTCCGCCTCTCTGATTGGTTCAGCTTCACCAGTGCAGCCTCCTTTCTGCAGTTCGGTCGGTTCCGGATATCTGGCCCGTGATCCCTGCACCGACCGTCTTCCGGCCGCGTTCGTCTGCTTTCCCCCGTGCAGTGCCGCGGTTTGGACACACGGTAGCATCGGAACGCGGCCCCCAGCCGCTTTCCCCACATCACCGCCGCACCCGGCCCATCACCGGCCGCTTCGGTGCTGCGTTTTCGGCAGAGCCACAGCGCGGCCCCCCCTCCCGTAGGTACCGGGAGTTCGAGACAAGATGGCAGCAGCGAGCGGCGCCCGGAGCCGCTCTCCCCCGCCTT